>NC_088422.1:80796636-80836636 GCF_034236695.1 Oncorhynchus nerka
TATAACTACTGTAATGTGTAATATAACTACTGTACTGTGTCAGATATAACTATAACTACTGTACTGTGTTAGATATAACTACTGTAATGTGTTAGATATAACTACTGTAATGTGTTAGATATAACTACTGTACTGTGTCAGATCATAACTACTGTACTGTGTTAGATATAACTACTGTACTGTGTCAGATCATAACTACTGTAACTGTGTTAGATATAACTACTGTAACTGTGTTAGATATAACTACTGTACTGTGTTAGATATAACTACTGTAATGTGTTAGATATAACTACTGTACTGTGTTAGATATAACTACTGTACTGTGTCAGTATAACTACTGTACTGTGTTAGATATAACTACTGTAATGTGTTAGATATAACTACTGTACTGTGTTAGATATAACTACTGTACTGTGTTAGATATAACTACTGTACTGTGTTAGATATAACTACTGTACTGTGTTAGATATAACTACTGTACTGTGTCAGTCATAACTACTGTACTGTGTTAGATATAACTACTGTACTGTGTTAGATATAACTACTGTACTGTGTCAGTCATAACTACTGTACTGATATAACTACTGTTAGATATAACTACTGTGTTAGATATAACTACTGTACTGTGTTAGATATAACTACTGTACTGTGTTAGATATAACTACTGTAATGTGTTAGATATAACTACTGTACTGTGTTAGATATAACTACTGTAATGTGTTAGATATAACTACTGTACTGTATAACTAGTACTGTCATAACTACTGTAATGTGTTAGATATAACTACTGTACTGTGTTAGATATAACTACTGTACTGTGTTAGATATAACTACTGTACTGTGTCAGTCATAACTACTGTACTGTGTCAGTCATAACTACTGTACTGTGTTAGATATAACTACTGTACTGTGTTAGATATAACTACTGTAATGTGTCAGTCATAACTAACTACTGTACTGTGTTAGATATAACTACTGTACATAACTACTGTATCAGTCATAAACTACTGTAATGTGTTAGTACTGTGTTAGATATAACTACTGTACTGTGTCAGTCATAACTACTGTACTGTGTCAGTCATAACTACTGTACTGTGTTAGATATAACTACTGTAATGTGTTAGATATAACTACTGTACTGTGTCAGTCATAACTACTGTAATGTGTTAGATATAACTACTGTACTGTGTTAGATATAACTACTGTACTGTGTTAGTCATAACTACTGTACTGTGTTAGATATAACTACTGTACTGTGTTAGATATAACTACTGTACTGTGTCAGTCATAACTACTGTACTGTGTTAGATATAACTACTGTACTGTGTTAGATATAACTACTGTACTGTGTTAGATATAACTACTGTACTGTGTTAGATATAACTACTGTACTGTGTCAGTCATAACTACTGTACTGTGTTAGATATAACTACTGTACTGTGTTAGATATAACTACTGTACTGTGTTAGATATAACTACTGTACTGTGATATAACTAGTAATGTGTTAGATATAACTACTGTACTGTGTTAGATATAACTACTGTGTTAGATATAACTACTGTACTGTGTCAGTCATAACTACTGTACTGTGTTAGATATAACTACTGTACTGTGTTAGATATAACTACTGTACTGTGTTAGATATAACTACTGTACTGTGTCAGTCATAACTACTGTACTGTGTCAGTCATAACTACTGTACTGTGTCAGTCATAACTACTGTACTGTGTTAGATATAACTACTGTACTGTGTTAGATATAACTACTGTACTGTGTTAGATATAACTACTGTACTGTGTTAGATATAACTACTGTACTGTGTCAGTCATAACTACTGTAATGTGTTAGATATAACTACTGTACTGTGTCAGTCATAACTACTGTACTGTGTCAGTCATAACTACTGTACTGTGTTAGATATAACTACTGTACTGTGTTAGATATAACTACTGTACTGTGTCAGTCATAACTACTGTACTGTGTTAGATATAACTGTGTTAGATATAACTACTGTACTGTGTTAGATATAACTACTGTACTGATATAACTGTCAGATATAACTACTGTACTGTGTCAGTCATAACTACTTAGATATAACTACTGTAATGTGTTAGATATAACTACTGTACTGTGTTAGATATAACTACTGTAATGTGTTAGATATAACTACTGTACTGTGTTAGATATAACTACTGTAATGTGTTAGATATAACTACTGTACTGTGTTAGATATAACTACTGTACTGTGTCAGTCATAACTACTGTACTGTGTTAGATATAACTACTGTACTGTGTTAGATATAACTACTGTAATGTGTTAGATATAACTACTGTACTGTGTTAGATATAACTACTGTACTGTGTCAGATATAACTACTGTACTGTGTTAGATATAACTACTGTACTGTGTTAGATAACTACTGTACTGTGTTAGATATAACTACTGTAATGTGTTAGATATAACTACTGTACTGTGTTAGATATAACTACTGTACTGTGTTAGATATAACTACTGTAATGTGTTAGATATAACTACTGTACTGTGTCAGTCATAACTACTGTACTGTGTTAGATATAACTACTGTACTGTGTTAGATATAACTACTGTACTGTGTTAGATATAACTACTGTACTGTGTCAGTCATAACTACTGTACTGTGTCAGTCATAACTACTGTACTGTGTTAGATATAACTACTGTACTGTGTTAGATATAACTACTGTAATGTGTTAGATATAACTACTGTACTGTGTTAGATATAACTACTGTACTGTGTCAGTCATAACTACTGTACTGTGTTAGATATAACTACTGTAATGTGTCAGTCATAACTACTGTGTCAGTCATAACTACTGTACTGTGTTAGATATAACTACTGTACTGTGTTAGATATAACTACTGTAATGTGTTAGATATAACTACTGTACTGTGTTAGATATAATAACTGTAATGTGTTAGATATAACTACTGTACTGTGTTAGATATAACTACTGTACTGTGTTAGATATAACTAATGTGTTAGATATAACTACTGTAATGTGTTAGATATAACTACTACTGTGTCAGATCATAACTACTGTACTGTGTCAGATATAACTACTGTACTGTGTGATATTAGATATAACTACTGTACTGTGTTAGATATAACTACTGTACTGTGTTAGATATAACTACTGTACTGTGTCAGATATAACTACTGTACTGTGTCAGTCATAACTACTGTACTGTGTTAGATATAAACTACTGTACTGTCATAACTACTGTACTGTGTCATATAACTACTGTAATGTGTTAGATATAACTACTGTAATGTGTTAGATATAACTACTGTACTGTGTCTGTACTGTGTCTGTCATAACTAACTACTGTACTGTGTTAGATATAACTACTGTAATGTGTTAGATATAACTACTGTAATGTGTTAGATATAAACTGTACTGATATACTGTAACTGTGTTAGATATAACTACTGTAATGTGTTAGATATAACTACTGTAATGTGTTAGATATAACTACTGTACTGTGTTAGATATAACTACTGTACTGTGTTAGATATAACTACTGTACTGTGTTAGATATAACTACTGTACTGTGTTAGATATAACTACTGTACTGTGTTAGATATAACTACTGTACTGTGTTAGATATAACTACTGTACTGTGTTAGTATCAGTCATAACTACTGTACTGTGTTAGATAACTACTGTACTGTACTGTTAGATATACTGTGTTACATATAACTACTGTAATGTGTTAGATATAACTACTGTACTGTATCAGTCATACTGTCAGATATAACTACTGTACTGTGTCAGTCATAACTACTACTGTCAGTCATAACTACTGTACTGTGTTAGATATAACTACTGTACTGTGTAGATATAACTACTGTACTGTGTCAGTCATAACTACTGTACTGTGTTAGATATAACTACTGTACTGTGTTAGATATAACTACTGTACTGTGTCAGATCATAACTACTGTACTGTGTTAGATATAACTACTGTAACTACTGTGTTAGATATAACTACTATGTGTTAGATATAACTACTGTGTTAGATATAACTACTGTAATGTGTTAGATATAAACTACTGTGTTAGATATAACTGTGTTAGATATAACTACTGTACTGTGTTAGATATAACTACTGTACTGTGTTAGATATAACTATAGATATAACTACTGTACTGTGTTAGATATAACTACTGTACTGTAGATATAACTTACTGTGTTAGATATAACTACTGTACTGTGTTAGATATAACTACATGTGTAGATATAACTACTGTACTGTGTCAGTCATAACTACTGTACTGTGTGTCAGTCATAACTACTGTACTGTGTTAGATATAACTACTGTAATGTGTTAGATATAACTACTGTACTGTGTTAGATGTAACTACTGTAATGTGTTAGATATAACTACTGTACTGTGTCAGTCATAAACTGTACTGTGTTAGATATAACTACTGTACTGTGTTAGATATAACTACTGTACTGTGTTAGATATAACTACTGTACTGTGTCAGTATAACTACTGTACTCAGTCATAACTACTGTACTGTGTTAGATATAACTACTGTACTGTGTTAGATATAACTACTGTAATGTGTTAGATATAACTACTGTACTGTGTTAGATATAACTACTGTACTGTGTCAGTCATAACTACTATAACTACTGTACTGTGTTAGATATAACTACTGTAACTGTGTCAGTCATAACTACTGTACTGTGTTAGTATAACTACTAGATATAACTACTGTAATGTGTTAGATATAACTACTGTACTGTGTCAGTCATAACTACTGTAATGTGTTAGATATAACTACTGTAATGTGTTAGATATAACTACTGTACTGTGTTAGATATAACTACTGTACTGTGTTAGATATAACTACTGTACTGTGTCAGATATAACTACTGTACTGTGTTAGATATAACTACTGTACTGTGTTAGATATAACTACTGTACTGTGTTAGATATAACTACTG
This sequence comes from Oncorhynchus nerka, assembly GCF_034236695.1. NCBI lineage: Eukaryota > Metazoa > Chordata > Actinopteri > Salmoniformes > Salmonidae > Oncorhynchus > Oncorhynchus nerka. The sequence continues at coordinate 80,801,635 of NC_088422.1, forward strand.
TACTGTGTCAGTCATAACTACTGTACTGTGTCAGTCATAACTACTGTACTGTGTTAGATATAACTACTGTACTGTGTCAGTCATAACTACTGTACTGTGTCAGTCATAACTACTGTACTGTGTTAGATATAACTACTGTAATGTGTTAGATATAACTACTGTACTGTGTCAGTCATAACTACTGTACTGTGTTAGATATAACTACTGTACTGTGTTAGATATAACTACTGTAATGTGTTAGATATAACTACTGTACTGTGTTAGATATAACTACTGTACTGTGTTAGATATAACTACTGTACTGTGTTAGATATAACTACTGTAATGTGTTAGATATAACTACTGTACTGTGTCAGATATAACTACTGTAATGTGTTAGATATAACTACTGTACTGTGTTAGATATAACTACTGTACTGTGTTAGATATAACTATGTGTCAGTCATAACTACTGTGTTAGATATAACTACTGTACTGTGTCAGTATAACTACTGTACTGTGTCAGTCATCATAACTACTGTACTGTGTTAGATGTAACTACTGTACTGTGTTAGATATAACTACTGTAATGTGATATAACTACTGTACTGTGTTAGATATAACTACTGTAATGTGTCAGTAGATATAACTACTGTAACTGTGTCAGTCATAACACTGTGTCAGTCATAACTACTGTACTGTGTTAGATATAACTACTGTAATGTGTTAGTATATAACTACTGTAATGTGTTAGATATAACTACTGTACTGTATCAGTCATAACTGTGTTAGATATAACTACTGTAATGTGTCAGATATAACTACTGTAATGTGTTAGATATAACTACTGTACTGTGTAGATATAACTACTGTACTGTGTCAGTCATAACTACTGTACTGTGTTAGATATAACTACTGTACTGTGTTAGATATAACTACTGTACTGTGTTAGATATAACTACTGTGATATAACTACTGTGTTAGATATAACTAGATAGATATAACTACTGTACTGTGTTAGATATAACTACTGTAATGTGTTAGATATAACTACTGTACTGTGTTAGATATAACTACTGTACTGATATGTAAGTCATACTGTACTGTGTCAGTCATAACTACTGTAATGTGTTACTGTGTTAGATATAACTACTGTACTGTGTTAGTAATGTGTTAGATATAACTACTGTACTGTGTTAGATATAACTACTGTACTGTGTTAGATATAACTACTGTACTGTGTTAGATATAACTACTAGATATAACTACTGTAATGTGTTAGATATAACTACTGTATGTGTTAGATATAACTAATGTACTGTGTGAGATATAACTACTGTACTGTGTCAGTCATAACTACTGTACTGTGTTAGATATAACTACTGTACTGTGTTAGATATAACTACTGTACTGTGTTAGATATAACTACTGTACTGTGTCAGTCATAACTACTGTACTGTATCAGTCATAACTACTGTACTGTGTTAGATATAACTACTGATATAACTGTAATGTGTTCATATAACTACATAACTACTGTACTGTGTCAGTCATAACTACTGTAATGTGTTAGATATAACTACTGTAATGTGTTAGATATAACTACTGTACTGTGTCAGTCATAACTACTGTACTGTGTTAGATATAACTACTGTACTGTTTAGATATAACTACTGTACTGTGTTAGATATAACTACTGTACTGTGTTAGATATAACTACTGTACTGTGTTAGATATAACTACTGTACTGTGTTAGATATAACTACTGTACTGTGTTAGATATAACTACTGTACTGTGTTAGATATAACTACTGTACTGTGTTAGATATAACTACTGTACTGTGTTAGATATAACTACTGTACTGTGTTCAGATATAACTACTGTACTGTAACTCAGTCATAACTACTGTACTGTGTTAGATATAACTACTGTACTGTGTTAGATATAACTACTGTAATGTGTTAGATATAACTACTGTACTGTGTTAGATATAACTACTGTAATGTGTCAGTCATAACTACTGTAACGTGTCAGTCATAACTACTGTACTGTGTTAGATATAACTACTGTAATGTGTTAGATATAACTACTGTAATGTGTTAGATATAACTACTGTACTGTCAGATATAACTACTGTACTGTGTTAGATATAACTACTGTAATGTGTCAGATATAACTACTGTAATGTGTTAGATATAACTACTGTAATGTGTTAGATATAACTACTGTACTGTGTTAGATATAACTACTGTACTGTGTTAGATATAACTACTGTACTGTGTTAGATATAACTACTGTACTGTGTTAGATATAACTACTGTACTGTGTTAGATATAACTACTGTACTGTGTTAGATATAACTACTGTAATGTGTTAGATATAACTACTGTAATGTGTTAGATATAACTACTGTACTGTGTCAGTCATAACTACTGTACTGTGTCAGTCATAACTACTGTAATGTGTTAGATATAACTACTGTACTGTGTTAGATATAACTACTGTACTGTGTTAGATATAACTACTGTACTGTGTTAGATATAACTACTGTACTGTGTTAGATATAACTACTGTTAGATATAACTACTGTCAGTCATAACTACTGTACTGTGTTAGATATAACTACTGTAATGTGTTAGATATAACTACTGTAATGTGTTAGATATAACTACTGTACTGTGTTAGATATAACTACTGTAATGTGTTAGATATAACTACTGTACTGTGTTAGATATAACTACTGTACTGTGTTAGATATAACTACTGTACTGTGTTAGATATAACTACTGTAATGTGTTAGATATAACTACTGTGTGTTAGATATAACTACTGTACTGTATCAGATATAACTACTGTACTGTGTTAGATATAACTACTGTACTGTGTTAGATATAACTACTGTACTAGATCATAACTACTGTACTGTGTTAGATATAACTACTGTACTGTGTTAGATATCATAACTACTGTACTGTGTTAGATATAACTACTGTACTGTGTTAGATATAACTACTGTACTGTGTTAGATATAATATAATAACTACTGTGTTAGATATAACTACTGTAATGTGTCAGTCATAACTACTGTAACGTGTCAGTCATAACTACTGTACTGTGTTAGATATAACTACTGTAATGTGTTAGATATAACTACTGTAATGTGTTAGATATAACTACTGTACTGTATCAGTCATAACTGCTGTAATGTGTTAGATATAACTACTGTAATGTGTCAGATATAACTACTGTAATGTGTTAGATATAACTAATGTACTGTGTGAGATATAACTACTGTACTGTGTCAGTCATAACTACTGTACTGTGTTAGATATAACTACTGTACTGTGTTAGATATAACTACTGTACTGTGTTAGATATAACTACTGTACTGTGTTAGATATAACTACTGTAATGTGTTAGATATAACTACTGTAATGTGTTAGATATAACTACTGTACTGTGTCAGATATAACTACTGTACTGTGTCAGTCATAACTACTGTACTGTGTTAGATATAACTACTGTACTGTGTTAGATATAACTACTGTACTGTGTCAGTCATAACTACTGTACTGTGTTAGATATAACTACTGTACTGTTTAGATATAACTACTGTACTGTGTCAGTCATAACTACTGTACTGTGTTAGATATAACTACTGTATGTGTTAGATATAACTACTGTAATGTGTTAGATATAACTACTGTACTGTGTTAGATATAACTACTGTACTGTGTTAGATATAACTACTGTAATGTGTTAGATATAACTACTGTACTGTGTTAGATATAACTACTGTACTGTGTTAGATATAACTACTGTACTGTGTTAGATATAACTACTGTACTGTGTTAGATATAACTACTGTACTGTGTTAGATATAACTACTGTGTTAGATATAACTACTGTGTTAGATATAACTACTGTACTGTGTTAGATATAACTACTGTACTGTGTTAGATATATAACATAACTACTGTACTGTACTGTGTCAGATCATAACTACTGTACTGTGTTAGATATAACTACTGTACTGTGTTAGATATAACTACTGTAACTACTGTGTTAGATATAACTACTGTAATGTGTTAGATATAACTACTGTAATGTGTTAGATATAACTACTGTACTGTGTGTTAGATATAACTACTGTACTGTGTCAGTCATAACTACTGTACTGTGTTAGATATAACTACTGTACTGTGTTAGATATAACTACTGTACTGTGTTAGATATAACTACTGTACTGTGTTAGATATAACTACTGTACTGTGTTAGATATAACTACTGTACTGTGTTAGATATAACTACTGTACTGTGTCAGTCATAACTACTGTACTGTGTCAGTCATAACTACTGTACTGTGTCAGTCATAACTACTGTACTGTGTTAGATATAACTACTGTACTGTGTTAGATATAACTACTGTACTGTGTTAGATATAACTACTGTACTGTGTCAGATATAACTACTGTGTTAGATATAACTACTGTACTGTGTCAGATCATAACTACTGTACTGTGTTAGATATAACTACTGTACTGTGTTAGATATAACTACTGTAACTGTGTTAGATATAAACTGTACTGTGTTAGATATAACTACTGTGTTAGATATAACTACTGTAGATATGTTAGATATAACTACTGTAATGTGTTAGATATAACTACTGTACTGTGTTAGATATAACTACTGTAATGTGTTAGATATAACTACTGTACTGTATCAGATCATAACTACTGTACTGTGTTAGATATAACTACTGTACTGATAGATATAACTACTGTAATGTGTTAGATATAACTACTGTACTGTGTCAGTCATAACTACTGTACTGTGTTAGATATAACTACTGTACTGTGTCAGATATAACTACTGTACTGTGTCAGATATAACTACTGTACTGTGTTAGATATAACTACTGTACTGTGTCAGATATAACTACTGTACTGTGTTAGATATAACTACTGTACTGTGTTAGATATAACTGTGTTAGATATACTGTACTGTGTTAGATATAACTACTGTACTGTAGTCATAACAGATCATAACTACTGTACTGTGTTAGATATAACTACTGTAATGTGTTAGATATAACTACTGTAATGTGTTAGATATAACTACTGTACTGTGTTAGATATAACTACTGTACTGTGTCACTGTACTGTGTCAGTCATAACTACTGTTAGATATACTGTGTTAGATATAACTACTGTACTGTGTTAGATATAACTACTGTACTGTGTTAGATATAACTACTGTACTGTGTTAGATATAACTACTGTAATGTGTTAGATATAACTACTGTACTGTGTTAGATATAACTATGTGTTGATATAACTACTGTACTGTGTTAGATATAACTACTGTACTGTACTGTGTTAGATATAACTACTGTAATGTGTTAGATATAACTACTGTACTGTGTTAGATATAACTACTGTACTGTGTTAGATATAACTACTGTAATGTGTTAGATATAACTACTGTACTGTGTTAGATATAACTACTGTAATGTGTTAGATATAACTACTGTACTGTGTTAGTACTGTGTTAGATATAACTACTGTACTGTGTTAGATATAACTACTGTAATGTGTTAGATATAACTACTGTACTGTGTTAGATATAACTACTGTACTGTGTTAGATATAACTACTGTACTGTGTCAGTCATAACTACTGTACTGTATCAGTCATAACTACTGTACTGTGTTAGATGTAACTAACTACTGTACTGTGTTAGATATAATATAACTACTGTAATGTGTTAGATATAACTACTGTCCTGTGTTAGATATAACTACTGTACTGTGTCAGTCATAACTACTGTACTGTGTCAGTCATAACTACTGTACTGTGTTAGATATAACTACTGTAATGTGTTAGATATAACTACTGTACTGTGTTAGATATAACTACTGTAATGTGTTAGATATAACTACTGTACTGTGTTAGATATAACTACTGTAATGTGTTAGATATAACTACTGTACTGTGTTAGATATAACTACTGTACTGTGTCAGTCATAACTACTGTACTATGTCAGTCATAACTACTGTACTGTGTTAGATATAACTACTGTACTGTGTTAGATATAACTACTGTACTGTGTTAGATATAACTACTGTAATGTGTTAGATATAACTACTGTACTGTGTTAGATATAACTACTGTACTGTGTCAGTCATAACTACTGTACTGTGTCAGTCATAACTACTGTAATGTGTTAGATATAACTACTGTAATGTGTTAGATATAACTACTGTACTGTGTCAGTCATAACTCATCATAACTACTGTACTGTGTTAGATATAACTACTGTACTGTGTTAGATATAACTACTGTACTGTGTCAGATCATAACTACTGTACTGTGTAGATATAACTACTGTACTGTGTTAGATATAACTACTGTACTGTGTTAGATATAACTACTGTACTGTGTTAGATATAACTACTGTACTGTGTTAGATATAACTACTGTACTGTGTTAGATATAACTACTGTACTGTGTTAGATATAACTACTGTACTGTGTTAGATATAACTACTGTAATGTGTTAGATATAACTACTGTACTGTGTTAGTATAACTACTGTAGATGTGTTAGATATAACTACTGTAATGTGTTAGATATAACTACTGTACTGTGTTAGATATAACTACTGTAATGTGTTAGATATAACTACTGTACTGTATCAGTCATAACTACTGTACTGTGTTAGATGTTAGATATAACTACTGTACTGTGTTAGATATAACTACTGTAATGTGTTAGATATAACTACTGTACTGTGTTAGATATAACTACTGTAACTGTGTTAGATATAAACATAACTAGATATAACTACTGTACTGTGTCAGTCATAACTACTACTGTGTTAGTAACTGTGTCAGTCATAACTACTGTACTGTGTTAGATATAACTACTGTACTGTGTTAGATATAACTACTGTAACTACTGTACTGTGTTAGATATAACTACTGTAATGTGTTAGATATAACTACTGTACTGTGTTAGATATAACTACTGTACTGTGTCAGATATAACTACTGTACTGTGTTAGATATAACTACTGTACTGTGTTAGATATAACTACTGTACTGTGTTAGATATAACTACTGTACTGATATAACTACTGTGTTAGATATAACTACTAGATATAATGTGTGTCCTGTAGATATAACTACTGTACTGTGTTCAGATATAACTACTGTACTAGATATAACTAGATATAACTACTGTACTGTAACTACTGTAGATATAACTACTGTAATGTGTTAGATATAACTACTGTAATGTGTTAGATATAACTACTGTACTGTATCAGTATAACTACTGTACTGTGTTAGATATAACTACTGTAATGTGTTAGATATAACTACTGTACTGTGTTAGATATAACTACTGTACTGTGTTAGATATAACTACTGTACTGTGTCAGTCATAACTACTGTACTGTGTTAGATATAACTACTGTACTGTGTTAGATATAACTACTGTACTGTGTTAGATATAACTACTGTACTGTGTTAGATATAACTACTGTAATGTGTTAGATATAACTACTGTACTGTGTTAGATATAACTACTGTACTGTGTCAGATATAACTACTGTACTGTGTCAGATATAACTACTGTACTGTGTTAGATATAACTACTGTACTGTGTTAGATATAACTACTGTACTGTGTCAGATATAACTACTGTACTGTGTTAGATATAACTACTGTAATGTGTTAGATATAACTACTGTACTGTGTCAGTCATAACTACTGTACTGTGTTAGATATAACTACTGTACTGTGTTAGATATAACTACTGTACTGTGTTAGATATAACTACTGTAATGTGTTAGATATAACTACTGTAATGTGTTAGATATAACTACTGTACTGTGTTAGATATAACTACTGTACTGTGTTAGATATAACTACTGTACTGTGTTAGTCATAACTACTGTAATGTGTTAGATATAACTACTGTAGATATAACTACTGATATAACTACTGTGTTAGTAATGTGTTAGATATAACTACTGTACTGTGTTAGATATAACTACTGTACTGTGTTAGATATAACTACTGTAATGTGTTAGATATAACTACTGTAATGTGTTAGATATAACTACTGTACTGTGTTAGATATAACTACTGTACTGTGTTAGATATAACTACTGTACTGTGTTAGATATAACTAATGTGTTAGATATAACTACTGTACTGTGTTAGATATAACTACTGTAATGTGTTAGATATAACTACTGTACTGTATCAGTCATAACTACTGTACTGTGTTAGATATAACTACTGTATAACTACTGTGTTAGATATAACTACTGTAATGTGTTAGATATAACTACTGTACTGTGTCAGATCATAACTACTGTGTTAGATATAACTACTGTAATGTGTTAGATATAACTACTGTACTGTGTTAGATATAACTACTGTACTGTGTTAGATATAACTACTGTACTGTGTTAGATATAAACTGTACTGTGTTAGATATAACTACTGTACTGTGTTAGATATAACTACTGTACTGTGTTAGATATAACTACTGTACTGTGTCATATAACTGTAATGTGTTAGATATAACTACTGTACTGTGTTAGATATAACTACTGTAATGTGTTAGATATAACTACTGTACTGTGTTAGATATAACTACTGTACTGTGTCAGTCATAACTACTGTACTGTGTTAGATATAACTACTGTAATGTGTTAGATATAACTACTGTACTGTGTCAGTCATAACTACTGTACTGTGTTAGATATAACTACTGTATGTGTTGATATAACTATATGTGTTAGATATAACTACTGTACTGTGTTAGATATAACTACTGTACTGTGTTGATATAACTTAGATATAACTACTGTACTGTGTTAGATATAACTACTGTACTGTGTTAGATATAACTACTGTACTGTGTTAGATATAACTACTGTACTGTGTTAGATATAACTACTGTACTGTGTTAGATATAACTACTGTACTGTGTTAGATAACTATATAACTACTGTACTGTGTTAGATATAACTGTGTACTGTGTTAGATATAACTACTGTACTGTGTTAGATATAACTACTGTACTGTGTTAGATATAACTACTGTACTGTGTCAGTCATAACTACTGTACTGTGTTAGATATAACTACTGTAATGTGTTAGATATAACTACTGTAATGTGTTAGATATAACTACTGTACTGTGTTAGATATAACTACTGTAATGTGTTAGATATAACATATAACTACTGTACTGTGTCAGTCATAACTACTGTACTGTATCAGTCATAACTGCTGTAATGTGTTAGATATAACTACTGTAATGTATCAGGCATAACTACTGTACTGTGTTAGATATACTACTGTAACTGTGTTAGATATAACTACTGTACTGTGTTAGATATAACTACTGTACTGTGTTAGATATAACTACTGTACTGTGTTAGATATAACTACTGTACTGTGTTAGATATAACTACTGTACTGTGTTAGATATAACTACTGTACTGTGTTAGATATAACTACTGTACTGTATCAGTCATAACTGCTGTAATGTGTTAGATATAACTACTGTGTCAGATATAACTACTGTACTGTGTTAGATATAACTACTGTACTGTGTTAGATATAACTACTGTACTGTGTCAGTCATAACTACTGTACTGTGTTAGATATAACTACTGTAATGTTTAGATATAACTACTGTACTGTGTCAGTCATAACTACTGTACTGTGTTAGATATAACTACTGTAATGTGTTAGATATAACTACTGTAATGTGTTAGATATAACTACTGTACTGTGTTAGATATAACTACTGTAATGTGTTAGATATAACTACTGTACTGTGTTAGATATAACTACTGTACTGTGTTAGATATAACTACTGTAATGTGTTAGATATAACTACTGTACTGTGTTAGATATAACTACTGTAATGTGTTAGATATAACTACTGTACTGTATCAGTCATAACTACTGTACTGTGTTAGATATAACTACTGTAATGTGTTAGATATAACTACTGTACTGTGTTAGATATAACTACTGTAATGTGTTAGATATAACTACTGTACTGTATCAGTCATAACTACTGTACTGTGTTAGATGTAACTACTGTACTGTGTTAGATATAACTACTGTAATGTGTTAGATGTAACTACTGTACTGTGTTAGATGTAACTACTGTAATGTGTTAGATATAACATATAACTACTGTACTGTGTCAGTCATAACTACTGTACTGTATCAGTCATAACTACTGTACTGTGTTAGATGTAACTACTGTACTGTGTTAGATATAACTACTGTAATGTGTTACATATAACTACTGTCCTGTGTTAGATATAACTACTGTAATGTGTCAGTCATAACTACTGTAACGTGTCAGTCATAACTACTGTACTGTGTTAGATATAACTACTGTAATGTGTTAGATATAACTACTGTAATGTGTTAGATATAACTACTGTACTGTATCAGTCATAACTGCTGTAATGTGTTAGATATAACTACTGTAATGTGTCAGATATAACTACTGTAATGTGTTAGATATAACTACTGTACTGTGTGAGATATAACTACTGTACTGTGTCAGTCATAACTACTGTACTGTGTTAGATATAACTACTGTACTGTGTTAGATATAACTACTGTACTGTGTTAGATATAACTACTGTACTGTGTTAGATATAACTACTGTAATGTGTTAGATATAACTACTGTACTGTGTTAGATATAACTACTGTACTGTGTTAGATATAACTACTGTACTGTGTCAGTCATAACTACTGTAATGTGTTAGATATAACTACTGTAATGTGTTAGATATAACTACTGTACTGTGTCAGTCATAACTACTGTACTGTGTTAGATATAACTACTGTAATGTTTAGATATAACTACTGTACTGTGTCAGTCATAACTACTGTACTGTGTTAGATATAACTACTGTAATGTGTTAGATATAACTACTGTAATGTGTTAGATATAACTACTGTACTGTGTTAGATATAACTACTGTAATGTGTTAGATATAACTACTGTACTGTGTTAGATATAACTACTGTAATGTGTTAGATATAACTACTGTACTGTGTTAGATATAACTACTGTAATGTGTTAGATATAACTACTGTACTGTGTTAGATATAACTACTGTACTGTGTTAGATATAACTACTGTACTGTGTTAGATATAACTACTGTACTGTGTTAGATATAACTACTGTAATGTGTTAGATATAACTACTGTACTGTATCAGTCATAACTACTGTACTGTGTTAGATATAACTACTGTACTGTGTTAGATATAACTACTGTAATGTGTTACTAATATAACTACTGTACTGTGATATAACTAGTATGATATAACTACTGTACTGTGTTAGATAACTAACTGTGTTAGATATAACTACTGTACTGTGTCAGTCATAACTACTGTACTGTGTTAGATATAACTACTGTACTGTGTTAGATGTAACTACTGTACTGTGTTAGATATAACTACTGTAATGTGTTACATATAACTACTGTCCTGTGTTAGATATAACTACTGTAATGTGTCAGTCATAACTACTGTAACGTGTCAGTCATAACTACTGTACTGTGTTAGATATAACTACTGTAATGTGTTAGATATAACTACTGTAATGTGTTAGATATAACTACTGTACTGTATCAGTCATAACTGCTGTAATGTGTTAGATATAACTACTGTAATGTGTCAGATATAACTACTGTAATGTGTTAGATATAACTAATGTACTGTGTGAGATATAACTACTGTACTGTGTCAGTCATAACTACTGTACTGTGTTAGATATAACTACTGTACTGTGTTAGATATAACTACTGTACTGTGTTAGATATAACTACTGTACTGTGTTAGATATAACTACTGTAATGTGTTAGATATAACTACTGTAATGTGTTAGATATAACTACTGTACTGTATCAGTCATAACTACTGTACTGTGTCAGTCATAACTACTGTAATGTGTTAGATATAACTACTGTAATGTGTTAGATATAACTACTGTACTGTGTCAGTCATAACTACTGTACTGTGTTAGATATAACTACTGTAATGTTTAGATATAACTACTGTACTGTGTCAGATATAACTACTGTACTGTGTTAGATATAACTACTGTAATGTGTTAGATATAACTACTGTACTGTGTTAGATATAACTACTGTACTGTGTTAGATATAACTACTGTAATGTGTTAGATATAACTACTGTACTGTGTTAGATATAACTACTGTAATGTGTTAGATATAACTACTGTACTGTGTTAGATATAACTACTGTAATGTGTTAGATATAACTACTGTACTGTATCAGGCATAACTACTGTACTGTGTTAGATATAACTACTGTAATGTCAGGCTATACTACTGTACTGTGTTAGATATAACTACTGTAATGTGTTAGATATAACTACTGTACTGTGTTAGATATAACTACTGTACTGTGTTAGATATAACTGTACTGTGTTCAGTCATAACTACTGTACTGTGTCAGTATAACTACTGTACTGTGTTAGATATAACTACTGTACTGTGTTAGATATAACTACTGTACTGTGTTAGATATAACTACTGTACTGTGTTAGATATAACTACTGTAATGTGTTAGATATAACTACTGTACTGTGTCAGATATAACTACTGTAACTGTACTGTTAGATATAACTACTGTACTGTGTTAGATATAACTACTGTACTGTGTCAGATATAACTACTGTACTGTGTCAGATATAACTACTGTACTGTGTTAGATAACTACTGTACTGTGTTAGATATAACTACTGTACTGTGTTAGATATAACTAGTCTGTGTTAGATATAACTACTGTACTGTGTCAGATATAACTACTGTGTGTATACTGTGTCAGTCATAACTACTGTACTGTGTTAGATATAACTACTGTAATGTGTTAGATATAACTACTGTACTGTATCAGTCATAACTACTGTAATGTGTTAGATATAAACTGTAATGTGTCAGATATAACTACTGTAACTGTGTTAGATATAACTACTGTACTGTGTTAGATATAACTACTGTACTGTGTCAGTCATAACTACTGTACTGTGTTAGATATAACTACTGTAATGTGTTAGATATAACTACTGTAATGTGTTAGATATAACTACTGTACTGTGTTAGATATAACTACTGTAATGTGTTAGATATAACTACTGTACTGTGTTAGATATAACTGTACTGTGTTAGATATAACTACTGTGTTAGATATAACTACTGTACTGTGTTAGATATAACTACTGTACTGTGTTAGATATAACTACTGTACTGTGTTAGATATAACTACTGTAATGTGTTAGATATAACTACTGTACTGTGTCAGTATAACTACTGTACTGTGTTAGATCATAATAACTACTGTAGATATAAATAATAGTGTTAGATATAACTAGATATAACTACTGTAATGTGTTAGATATAACTACTGTACTGTGTTAGATATAACTACTGTACTGTGTTAGATATAACTACTGTAATGTGTTAGATATAACTACTGTACTGTGTTAGATATAACTACTGTACTGTGTTAGATATAACTACTGTACTGTGTTAGATATAACTACTGTAATGTGTTAGATATAACTACTGTACTGTGTTAGATATAACTACTGTAATGTGTTAGATATAACATATAACTACTGTACTGTGTCAGTCATAACTACTGTACTGTATCAGTCATAACTGCTGTAATGTGTTAGATATAACTACTGTAATGTATCAGGCATAACTACTGTACTGTGTTAGATATAACTACTGTAATGTGTTAGATATAACTACTGTACTGTATCAGGCATAACTACTGTACTGTGTTAGATATAACTACTGTAATGTGTTAGATATAACTACTGTAATGTGTTAGATATAACTACTGTACTGTATCAGTCATAACTGCTGTAATGTGTTAGATATAACTACTGTAATGTGTCAGATATAACTACTGTAATGTGTTAGATATAACTACTGTACTGTGTTAGATATAACTACTGTACTGTGTCAGTCATAACTACTGTAATGTGTTAGATATAACTACTGTAATGTGTTAGATATAACTACTGTACTGTGTTAGATATAACTACTGTACTGTGTTAGATATAACTACTGTAATGTGTTAGATATAACTACTGTACTGTGTTAGATATAACTACTGTAATGTGTTAGATATAACTACTGTACTGTGTTAGATATAACTACTGTAATGTGTTAGATATAACTACTGTACTGTGTTAGATATAACTACTGTAATGTGTTAGATATAACTACTGTACTGTATCAGTCATAACTACTGTACTGTGTTAGATATAACTACTGTAATGTGTTAGATATAACTACTGTACTGTGTTAGATATAACTACTGTAATGTGTTAGATATAACTACTGTACTGTATCAGTCATAACTACTGTACTGTGTTAGATGTAACTACTGTACTGTGTTAGATATAACTACTGTAATGTGTTAGATGTAACTACTGTACTGTGTTAGATGTAACTACTGTAATGTGTTAGTGTACTAGTCAGTCATAACTACTGTACTGTATCAGTCATAACTACTGTACTGTGTTAGATATAACTACTGTACTGTGTTAGATATAACTACTGTAATGTGTTAGATATAACTACTGTCCTGTGTTAGATATAACTACTGTAATGTGTCAGTCATAACTACTGTAACGTGTCAGTCATAACTACTGTACTGTGTTAGATATAACTACTGTAATGTGTTAGATATAACTACTGTAATGTGTTAGATATAACTACTGTACTGTATCAGTCATAACTGCTGTAATGTGTTAGATATAACTACTGTAATGTGTCAGATATAACTACTGTAATGTGTTAGATATAACTAATGTACTGTGTGAGATATAACTACTGTACTGTGTCAGTCATAACTACTGTACTGTGTTAGATATAACTACTGTACTGTGTTAGATATAACTACTGTACTGTGTTAGATATAACTACTGTACTGTGTTAGATATAACTACTGTAATGTGTTAGATATAACTACTGTACTGTGTTAGATATAACTACTGTGTTACTGTGATATAACTACTGTACTGTGTTAGATATAACTACTGTACTGTGTCAGTCATAACTACTGTAATGTGTTAGATATAACTACTGTACTGTGTTAGATATAACTACTGTACTGTGTCAGTCATAACTACTGTACTGTGTTAGATATAACTACTGTACTGTGTTAGATATAACTACTGTACTGTGTCAGATATAACTACTGTACTGTGTTAGATATAACTACTGTAATGTGTTAGATATAACTACTGTAATGTGTTAGATATAACTACTGTACTGTGTTAGATATAACTACTGTAATGTGTTAGATATAACTACTGTACTGTGTTAGATATAACTACTGTAATGTGTTAGATATAACTACTGTACTGTGTTAGATATAACTACTGTAATGTGTTAGATATAACTACTGTACTGTATCAGTCATAACTACTGTACTGTGTTAGATATAACTACTGTACTGTGTTAGATATAACTACTGTACTGTGTTAGATATAACTACTGTACTGTGTTAGATATAACTACTGTACTGTGTTAGATATAACTACTGTACTGTGTTAGATATAACTACTGTACTGTGTTAGATATAACTACTGTACTGTGTTAGATATAACTACTGTACTGTGTTAGATATAACTACTGTAATGTGTTAGATATAACTACTGTAATGTGTTAGATATAACTACTGTACTGTGTTAGATGTAACTACTGTAATGTGTTAGATATAACATATAACTACTGTACTGTGTCAGTCATAACTACTGTACTGTATCAGTCATAACTACTGTACTGTGTTAGATGTAACTACTGTACTGTGTTAGATATAACTACTGTAATGTGTTACATATAACTACTGTCCTGTGTTAGATATAACTACTGTACTGTATCAGTCATAACTGCTGTAATGTGTTAGATATAACTACTGTACTGTGTTAGATATAACTACTGTACTGTGTTAGTATAACTACTGTACATCATAAGATATAACTACTGTAATGTGTTAGATATAACTACTGTAATGTGTCAGATATAACTACTGTAATGTGTTAGATATAACTACTGTACTGTGTTAGATATAACTACTGTACTGTGTTAGATATAACTACTGTACTGTGTTAGATATAACTACTGTAATGTGTTAGATATAACTACTGTACTGTGTCAGTCATAACTACTGTACTGTGTTAGATATAACTACTGTAATGTGTTAGATATAACTACTGTAATGTGTTAGATATAACTACTGTACTGTGTTAGATATAACTACTGTAATGTGTTAGATATAACTACTGTGTAACTGTGTTAGATATAACTACTGTAATGTGTTAGATATAACTACTGTACTGTGTGATATAGATATAACTACTGTACTGTGTTAGATATAACTACTGTACTGTGTCAGTTAGATATAACTACTGTACTGTGTTAGATATAACTACTGTAATGTGTTAGATATAACTACTGTACTGTGTTAGATATAACTACTGTACTGTGTTAGATATAACTACTGTACTGTGTTAGATATAACTACTGTACTGTGTTAGATATAACTACTGTACTGTGTTAGATATAACTACTGTACTGTGTTAGATATAACTACTGTACTGTGTTAGATATAACTACTGTAATGTGTTAGATATAACTACTGTACTGTGTTAGATATAACTACTGTACTGTGTTAGATATGTTAGATATAACTGTACTGTGTTAGATATAACTACTGTACTGTGTCAGTATAACTACTGTACTGTGTTAGATATAACTACTAGATATAACTACTGTGTTCAGTCATAACTACTGTACTGTGTTAGATATAACTACTGTACTGTGTTTATAACTACTGTAATGTGTTAGATATAACTGTACTGTGTTAGATATAACTACTGTAACTGTGTTAGATATAACTACTGTACTGTGTTAGATATAACTACTGTACTGTGTTAGATATAACTACTGTACTGTGTTAGTCATAACTACTGTAATGTGTTAGATATAACTACTGTACTGTGTTAGATATAACTACTGTACTGTGTTAGATATAACTACTGTACTGTGTTAGATATAACTACTGTACTGTGTCAGTCATAACTACTGTACTGTGTTAGATATAACTACTGTACTGTGTTAGATATAACTACTGTACTGTGTTAGATATAACTACTGTACTGTGTTAGATAACTACTGTACTGTGTTAGATATAACTACTGTACTGTGTCAGTCATAACTACTGTACTGTGTTAGATATAACTACTGTAATGTGTTAGATATAACTACTGTACTGTGTTAGATATAACTACTGTAATGTGTTAGATATAACTACTGTACTGTGTTAGATATAACTACTGTAATGTGTTAACTATAATGTGTTAGATACTAACTACTGTACTGTGTTAGATATAACTACTGTAATGTGTTAGATATAACTACTGTAATGTGTTAGATATAACTACTGTACTGTGTTAGATATAACTACTGTAATGTGTTAGATATAACTACTGTACTGTGTTAGATATAACTACTGTAATGTGTTAGATATAACTACTGTACTGTATCAGTCATAACTACTGTACTGTGTTAGATATAACTACTGTACTGTGTTAGATATAACTACTGTAATGTGTTAGATATAACTACTGTACTGTGTTAGATATAACTACTGTAATGTGTTAGATATAACTACTGTACTGTGTTAGATATAACTACTGTACTGTGTTAGATATAACTACTGTACTGTGTTAGATATAACTACTGTACTGTGTTAGATATAACTACTGTACTGTGTCAGTCATAACTACTGTACTGTATCAGTCATAACTACTGTACTGTGTTAGATGTAACTACTGTACTGTGTTAGATATAACTACTGTAATGTGTTACATATAACTATATAACTACTGTAACTACTGTAATGTGTTAGATATAACTGTGTTAGATATAACTACTGTAATGTGTCAGTCATAACTACTGTAACGTGTCAGTCATAACTACTGTACTGTGTTAGATATAACTACTGTAATGTGTTAGATATAACTACTGTACTGTATCAGTCATAACTGCTGTAATGTGTTAGATATAACTACTGTAATGTGTCAGATATAACTACTGTAATGTGTTAGATATAACTAATGTACTGTGTGAGATATAACTACTGTACTGTGTCAGTCATAACTACTGTACTGTGTTAGATATAACTACTGTAATGTTTAGATATAACTACTGTACTGTGTCAGTCATAACTACTGTACTGTGTTAGATATAACTACTGTAATGTGTTAGATATAACTACTGTAATGTGTTAGATATAACTACTGTACTGTGTTAGATATAACTACTGTACTGTGTTAGATATAACTACTGTACTGTGTTAGATATAACTACTGTACTGTGTTAGATATAACTACTGTAATGTGTTAGATATAACTACTGTACTGTGTTAGATATAACTACTGTAATGTGTTAGATATAACTACTGTACTGTATCAGTCATAACTACTGTACTGTGTTAGATATAACTACTGTACTGTGTTAGATATAACTACTGTACTGTGTTAGATATAACTACTGTACTGTGTTAGATATAACTACTGTACTGTGTTAGATATAACTACTGTACTGTGTTAGATATAACTACTGTACTGTGTTAGATATAACTACTGTACTGTGTTAGATATAACTGTACTGATATACTGTGTTAGATATAACTACTGTAATGTGTTAGATATAACTACTGTACTGTGTTAGATATAACTACTGTACTGTGTTACTGTATAACTACTGTACTTAGATATAACTACTGTGTTAGATATAACTACTGTACTGTGTTAGATATAACTACTGTACTGTTAGTATAACTACTGTACTGTGTTAGATATAACTACTGTACTGTGTTAGATATAACTACTGTACTGTATCAGTCATAACTACTGTACTGTGTTAGATATAACTACTGTAATGTGTTAGATATAACTACTGTACTGTGTTAGATATAACTACTGTAATGTGTTAGATATAACTACTGTACTGTGTTAGATATAACTACTGTAATGTGTTAGATATAACTACTGTACTGTATCAGTCATAACTACTGTACTGTGTTAGATATAACTACTGTAATGTGTTAGATATAACTACTGTACTGTGTTAGATATAACTACTGTACTGTGTTAGATATAACTACTGTACTGTGTTAGATATAACTACTGTACTGTGTCAGATATAACTACTGTACTGTGTCAGATCATAACTACTGTACTGTGTTAGATATAACTACTGTACTGTGTTAGATATAACTACTGTACTGTGTTAGATATAACTACTGTACTGTGTTAGATATAACTACTGTAATGTGTTAGATATAACTACTGTACTGTATCAGTCATAACTACTGTACTGTGTTAGATATAACTACTGTACTGTGTTAGATATAACTACTGTACTGTGTTAGATATAACTACTGTACTGTGTCAGTCATAACTACTGTACTGTATCAGTCATAACTACTGTACTGTGTTAGATGTAACTACTGTACTGTGTTAGATATAACTACTGTAATGTGTTACATATAACTACTGTCCTGTGTTAGATATAACTACTGTAATGTGTCAGTCATAACTACTGTAACGTGTCAGTCATAACTACTGTACTGTGTTAGATATAACTACTGTAATGTGTTAGATATAACTACTGTAATGTGTTAGATATAACTACTGTACTGTGTTAGATATAACTACTGTACTGTGTTCAGTATAACTACTGTACTGTGTTAGATATAACTACTGTACTGTGTCAGATATAACTACTGTACTGTGTTACTGATATAACTGCTGTAATGTGTTAGATATAACTACTGTACTGTGTCAGTCATAACTACTGTACTGTGTCAGTCATAACTACTGTACTGTGTTAGATATAACTACTGTACTGTGTTAGATATAACTACTGTACTGTGTCAGTCATAACTACTGTACTGTGTTAGATATAACTACTGTACTGTGTTAGATATAACTACTGTACTGTGTTAGATATAACTACTGTACTGTGTTAGATATAACTACTGTAATGTGTTAGATATAACTACTGTACTGTGTTAGATATAACTACTGTACTGTGTCAGTCATAACTACTGTACTGTGTTAGATATAACTACTGTACTGTGTTAGATATAACTACTGTACTGTGTTAGATATAACTACTGTACTGTGTTAGATATAACTACTGTAATGTGTTAGATATAACTACTGTACTGTGTTAGATATAACTACTGTACTGTGTTAGATATAACTACTGTACTGTGTTAGATATAACTACTGTAATGTGTTAGATATAACTACTGTACTGTATCAGTCATAACTACTGTACTGTGTTAGATATAACTACTGTACTGTGTTAGATATAACTACTGTACTGTGTTAGATATAACTACTGTACTGTGTTAGATATAACTACTGTACTGTGTTAGATATAACTACTGTACTGTGTTAGATATAACTACTGTAATGTGTTAGATATAACTACTGTACTGTGTTAGATATAACTACTGTAATGTGTTAGATATAACTAGTTAGATATAACTACTGTACTGTGTTAGATATAACTACTGTACTGTGTTAGATATAACTACTGTACTGTGTTAGATATAACTACTGTACTGTGTTAGATATAACTACTGTAACTACTGTGTTAGATATAACTACTGTACTGTGTTAGATATAACTACTGTACTGTGTTAGATATAACTACTGTACTGTGTTAGATATAACTACTGTACTGTGTTAGATATAACTACTGTACTGTGTCAGTCATAACTACTGTACTGTGTTAGATATAACTACTGTATATAACTACTGTACTGTAGATATAACTACTGTACTGTGTTAGATATAACTACTGTACTGTGTTAGATATAACTACTGTACTGTGTCAGTCATAACTACTGTAACTGTGTTCAGATCATAACTACTGTACTGTGTTAGATATAACTACTGTACTGTGTTAGATATAACTACTGTACTGTATAACTATGTGTTAGATATAACTACTGTACTGTGTCAGTACTGTACTGTATCAGTCATAACTGCTGTACTGTGTTAGATATAACTACTGTAATGTGTCAGATATAACTACTGTAATGTGTTAGATATAACTACTGTACTGTGTAGATATAATATACTACTGTACTGTGTCAGTCATAACTACTGTACTGTGTTAGATATAACTACTGTACTGTGTTAGATATAACTACTGTATAACTACTGTACTGTGTTAGATATAACTACTGTACTGTGTTAGATATAACTACTGTACTGTGTTAGATATAACTACTGTACTGTGTTAGATATAACTACTGTACTGTGTTAGATATAACTACTGTACTGTGTTAGATATAACTACTGTAATGTGTTAGATATAACTACTGTACTGTGTTAGATATAATAACTACTGTACTGTGTTAGATATAACTACTGTACTGTGTTAGATATAACTACTGTACTGTGTTAGATATAACTACTGTACTGTGTTAGATATAACTACTGTAATGTGTTAGATATAACTACTGTACTGTGTTAGATATAACTACTGTACTGTGTCAGATATAACTACTGTACTGTGTTAGATATAACTACTGATATAACTACTGTGTGTGTTAGATATAACTACTGTACTGTGTCAGATATAACTACTGTACTGTGTTAGATATAACTACTGTAATGTGTTAGATATAACTACTGTACTGTGTCAGTATAACTACTGTACTGTGTTAGATATAACTACTGTACTGTGTTAGATATAACTACTGTACTGTGTTAGATATAACTACTGTACTGTGTTAGATATAACTACTGTACTGTGTATAACTAGATATAACTACTGTACTGTGTTAGATATAACTACTGTACTGTGTTAGATATAACTACTGTACTGTGTTAGATATAACTACTGTACTGTGTTAGATATAACTACTGTACTGTGTTAGATATAACTACTGTACTGTGTTAGATATAACTACTGTACTGTGTTAGATATAACTACTGTACTGTATCAGTCATAACTACTGTACTGTGTTAGATATAACTACTGTACTGTGTTAGATATAACTACTGTAATGTGTTAGA
This sequence comes from Oncorhynchus nerka, assembly GCF_034236695.1. Lineage (NCBI taxonomy): Eukaryota > Metazoa > Chordata > Actinopteri > Salmoniformes > Salmonidae > Oncorhynchus > Oncorhynchus nerka. Next base: position 80,823,831 of record NC_088422.1, read on the forward strand.
TATAACTACTGTACTGTGTTAGATATAACTACTGTAATGTGTTAGATATAACTACTGTACTGTGTCAGTCATAACTACTGTACTGTGTTAGATATAACTACTGTACTGTGTTAGATATAACTACTGTACTGTGTTAGATATAACTACTGTACTGTGTTAGATATAACTACTGTACTGTGTTAGATATAACTACTGTACTGTGTTAGATATAACTACTGTACTGTGTTAGATATAACTACTGTACTGTGTTAGATATAACTACTGTACTGTGTTAGATATAACTACTAGATATAACTACTGTACTGTATCAGTCATAACTACTGTACTGTGTTAGATATAACTACTGTACTGTGTTAGATATAACTACTGTACTGTGTTAGATATAACTACTGTACTGTATCAGTCATAACTACTGTACTGTGTTAGATGTAACTACTGTACTGTGTTAGATATAACTATAACTACTGTACTGTGTTAGATATAACTACTGTACTGTGTTAGATATAACTACTGTAATGTGTTAGATATAACTACTGTACTGTGTCAGTCATAACTACTGTACTGTGTTAGATATAACTACTGTACTGTGTTAGATATAACTACTGTACTGTGTTAGATATAACTACTGTACTGTGTCAGTCATAACTACTGTACTGTCATAACTACATGTGTTAGATATAACTACTAGTACTGTGTAACTACTGTACTGTGTTAGATATAACTACTGTACTGTGTTAGATATAACTACTGTACTGTGTTAGATATAACTACTGATATAACTACTTACTGTGTCAGTCATAACTACTGTAGATATAACTGTGTACTGTGTTAGATATAACTACTGTACTGTGTTAGATATAACTACTGTAATGTGTTAGATATAACTACTGTAGTCAGTCATAACTACTGTACTGTGTTAGATATAACTACTGTAATGTGTCAGATATAACTACTGTAATGTGTTAGATATAACTACTGTACTGTGTTAGATATAACTACTGTACTGTGTCAGTCATAACTACTGTACTGTGTTAGATATAACTACTGTAATGTGTTAGATATAACTACTGTACTGTGTCAGTCAGTCTATAACTACTGTACTGTGTTAGATATAACTACTGTACTGTGTTAGATATAACTACTGTACTGTGTTAGATATAACTACTGTACTGTGTTAGATATAACTACTGTACTGTGTTGTAGATATAACTACTGTACTGTGTTAGATATAACTACTGTACTGTGTTAGATATAACTACTGTACTGTGTTAGATATAACTACTGTACTGATATAACTACTGTACTGTGTTAGATATAACTACTGTACTGTGTTAGATATAACTACTGTAATGTGTTAGATATAACTACTGTACTTAGATATAACTACTGTACTGTGTTAGATATAACTACTGTACTGTGTTAGATATAACTACTGTACTGTGTTAGATATAACTACTGTACTGTGTTAGATATAACTACTGTACTGTACTGTGTCAGATATAACTACTGTACTGTGTTAGATATAACTACTGTAATGTGTTAGATATAACTACTGTAATGTGTTAGATATAACTACTGTACTGTGTTAGATATAACTACTGTAACTGTGTATAACTAGTATATAACTACTGTACTGTGTTAGATATAACTACTGTACTGTGTCAGTCATAACTACTGTACTGTGTTAGATATAACTACTGTACTGTGTTAGATATAACTACTGTACTGTATCAGTCATAACTACTGTACTGTGTTAGATATAACTACTGTAATGTGTTAGATATAACTACTGTACTGTGTTAGATATAACTACTGTACTGTGATATAACTACTGTACTGTGTTAGATATAACTACTGTACTGTGTTAGATATAACTACTGTAATGTGTTAGATATAACTACTGTACTGTGTTAGATATAACTACTGTACTGTGTAGATATAACTACTGTACTGTGTTAGATATAACTACTGTACTGTGTTAGATATAACTACTGTACTGTGTTAGATATAACTACTGTACTGTGTTAGATATAACTACTGTACTGTATCAGTCATAACTACTGTACTGTGTTAGATGTAACTACTGTACTGTGTTAGATATAACTACTGTAATGTGTTAGATGTAACTACTGTACTGTGTTAGATGTAACTACTGTAATGTGTTAGATATAACTACTGTACTGTATCAGTCATAACTACTGTACTGTGTTAGATATAACTACTGTACTGTGTTAGATATAACTACTGTACTGTGTTAGATATAACTACTGTACTGTGTCAGTCATAACTACTGTACTGTATCAGTCATAACTACTGTACTGTGTTAGATGTAACTACTGTACTGTGTTAGATATAACTACTGTAATGTGTTACATATAACTACTGTCCTGTGTTAGATATAACTACTGTAATGTGTCAGTCATAACTACTGTAACGTGTCAGTCATAACTACTGTACTGTGTTAGATATAACTACTGTAATGTGTTAGATATAACTACTGTAATGTGTTAGATATAACTACTGTACTGTATCAGTCATAACTGCTGTAATGTGTTAGATATAACTACTGTAATGTGTCAGATATAACTACTGTAATGTGTTAGATATAACTACTGTACTGTGTGAGATATAACTACTGTACTGTGTCAGTCATAACTACTGTACTGTGTTAGATATAACTACTGTAATGTTTAGATATAACTACTGTACTGTGTCAGTCATAACTACTGTACTGTGTTAGATATAACTACTGTAATGTGTTAGATATAACTACTGTACTGTGTTAGATATAACTACTGTACTGTGTTAGATATAACTACTGTACTGTGTTAGATATAACTACTGTACTGTGTTAGATATAACTACTGTACTAGTATAACTACTGTACTGTGTTCATATAACTACTGTACTGTGTTAGATATAACTACTGTACTGTGTTAGATATAACTACTGTAACTGTGTTAGATATAACTACTGTACTGTGTTAGACATAACTACTGTACTGTGTTAGATATAACTACTGTACTGTGTTAGATATAACTACTGTAATGTGTTAGATATAACTACTGTACTGTGTTAGATATAACTACTGTACTGTGTTAGATATAACTACTGTACTGTGTTAGATATAACTACTGTACTGTGTCAGTCATAACTACTGTGTTAGATATAACTAACTACTGTAATGTGTTAGATATAACTACTGTACTGTGTTAGATATAACTACTGTACTGTGTCATAACTACTGTACTGTGTTAGATATAACTACTGTACTGTGTTAGATATAACTACTGTACTGTGTTAGATATAACTACTGTACTGTGTTAGATATAACTACTGTACTGTGTTAGATATAACTACTGTACTGTGTTAGATATAACTACTGTACTGTGTTAGATATAACTACTGTACTGTGTTAGATATAACTACTGTACTGTGTCAGTCATAACTACTGTACTGTGTTAGATATAACTACTGTACTGTGTTAGATATAACTACTGTACTGTATCAGTCATAACTACTGTACTGTGTTAGATATAACTACTGTAATGTGTTAGATATAACTACTGTACTGTGTTAGATATAACTACTGTACTGTGTTAGATATAACTACTGTAATGTGTTAGATATAACTACTGTACTGTGTTAGATATAACTACTGTACTGTGTCAGTCATAACTACTGTACTGTGTTAGATATAACTACTGTACTGTGTTAGATATAACTACTGTACTGTGTCAGTCATAACTACTGTACTGTGTTAGATATAACTACTGTAATGTGTTAGATATAACTACTGTAATGTGTTAGATATAACTACTGTACTGTGTTAGATATAACTACTGTAATGTGTTAGATATAACTACTGTACTGTGTTAGATATAACTACTGTACTGTGTTAGATATAACTACTGTACTGTGTTAGATATAACTACTGTACTGTGTTAGATAACTACTGTACTGTTTAGATATAACTACTGTACTGTGTTAGATATAACTACTGTACTGTGTTAGATATAAACTGTACTAGATATAACTACTGTACTGTTCAGTTAATATAACTACTGTACTGTGTAGATATAACTACTGTAACTGTGTTAGATATAACTACTGTACTGTGTTAGATATAACTACTGTACTGTGTTAGATATAACTACTGTACTGTGTCATTAGATATAACTACTGTACTGTGTTAGATATAACTACTGTACTGTGTTAGATATAACTACTGTACTGTGTTAGATATAACTACTGTACTGTGTTAGATATAACTACTGTAATGTGTTAGATATAACTACTGTACTGTGTTAGATATAACTACTGTACTGTGTTAGATATAACTACTGTACTGTGTCAGATCATTAGATATAACTACTGTACTGTGTTAGATGTACTGTAACTGTGTTAGATATAACTACTGTACTGTGTTAGATATAACTACTGTACTGTGTTAGATCATAACTACTGTACTGTGTTAGATATAACTATAATAACTACTGTACTGTGTTAGATATAACTACTGTACTGTGTCAGTCATAACTACTGTACTGTGTCAGTCATAACTACTGTACTGTGTTAGATATAACTACTGTACTGTGTCAGTCATAACTACTGTACTGTGTTAGATATAACTACTGTACTGTGTTAGATATAACTACTGTACTGTGTCAGTCATAACTACTGTACTGTGTTAGATATAACTACTGTACTGTGTTAGATATAACTACTGTACTGTGTTAGATATAACTACTGTACTGTGTTAGATATAACTACTGTACTGTGTCAGTCATAACTACTGTACTGTGTTAGATATAACTACTGTACTGTGTCAGTCATAACTACTGTACTGTGTTAGATATAACTACTGTACTGTGTCAGTCATAACTACTGTACTGTGTTAGATATAACTACTGTACTGTGTTAGATATAACTACTGTACTGTGTAGATATAACTACTGTACTGATCAGATCATAACTACTGTACTGTGTTAGATATAAACTGTACTGTGTTAGATATAACTACTGTACTGTGTTAGATATAACTACTGTACTGTGTTAGATATAACTACTGTACTGTGTTAGATATAACTACTGTACTGTGTTAGATATAACTACTGTACTGTGTTAGATATAACTACTGTACTGATATAACTACTGTACTGTGTTAGATATAACTACTGTACTGTGTTAGATATAACTACTGTACTGTGTTAGATATAACTACTGTACTGTGTTAGATATAACTACTGTACTGTGTTAGATATAACTACTGTACTGTGTCAGTCATAACTACTGTACTGTGTTAGATATAACTACTGTACTGTGTCAGTCATAACTACTGTACTGTGTTAGATATAACTACTGTACTGTGTCAGTCATAACTACTGTACTGTGTTAGATATAACTACTGTACTGTGTCAGATATAACTACTGTACTGTGTTAGATATAACTACTGTACTGTGTTAGATATAACTACTGTACTGTGTTAGATATAACTACTGTACTGTGTTAGATATAACTACTGTACTGTGTTAGATATAACTACTGTAATGTGTTAGATATAACTACTGTACTGTGTTAGATATAACTACTGTAATGTGTTAGATATAACTACTGTACTGTGTTAGATATAACTACTGTAATGTGTTAGATATAACTACTGATATAACTACTGTGTTAGATATAACTACTGTACTGTGTTAGATATAACTACTGTACTGTGTTAGATATAACTACTGTACTGTGTTAGATATAACTACTAGATATAACTACTGTACTGTGTTAGATATAACTACTGTACTGTGTTAGATATAACTACTGTACTGTGTTAGATATAACTACTGTACTGTATCAGTCATACTACTGTACTGTGTTAGATATAACTGTGTTAGATATAACTACTGTACTGTGTTAGATATAACTACTGTACTGTGTCAGTCATAACTACTGTACTGTGTCAGATCATAACTACTGTACTGTGTTAGATATAACTACTGTACTGTGTTAGATATAACTACTGTACTGTGTTAGATATAACTACTATAACATAACTGTACTGTGTTAGATATAACTACTGTAACTGTGTTAGATATAACTACTGTACTGTGTTAGATATAACTACTGTACTTCAGTCATAACTACTGTACTGTGTTAGATATAACTACTGTACTGTGTCAGTCATAACTACTGTACTGTGTTAGATATAACTACTGTACTGTGTTAGATATAACTACTGTACTGTGTTAGATATAACTACTGTACTGTGTTAGATATAACTACTGTACTGTGTTAGATATAACTACTGTACTGTGTTAGATATAACTTAGATATAACTACTGTACTGTGTTAGATATAACTACTGTACTGTGTCAGTCATAACTACTGTACTGTGTTAGATATAACTACTGTACTGTGTCAGTCATAACTACTGTACTGTGTTAGATATAACTACTGTACTGTGTCAGTCATAACTACTGTACTGTGTTAGATATAACTACTGTACTGTGTTAGATATAACTACTGTACTGTGTCAGATATAACTACTGTACTGTGTTAGATATAACTACTGTAATGTGTTAGATATAACTACTGTACTGTGTTAGATATAACTACTGTACTGTGTTAGATATAACTACTGTACTGTGTCAGATATAACTACTGTACTGTGTTAGATATAACTACTGTAATGTGTTAGATATAACTACTGTAATGTGTTAGATATAACTACTGTACTGTGTTAGATATAACTACTGTACTGTGTTAGATATAACTACATAACTAACTGTACTGTGTTAGATATAACTACTGTACTGTGTCAGTCATAACTACTGTACTGTGTTAGATATAACTACTGTACTGTGTTAGATATAACTACTGTACTGTGTTAGATATAACTACTGTACTGTGTCATAGATCATAACTACTGTACTGTGTTAGATATAACTACTGTACTGTCAGTCATAACTACTGTACTGTGTTAGATATAACTACTGTACTGTGTTCAGTCATAACTACTGTACTGTGTTAGATATAACTACTGTACTGTGTTAGATATAACTACTAGATATAACTGTGTTAGATATAACTACTGTACTGTGTCAGATCATAACTACTGTACTGTGTTAGATATAACTACTGTACTGTGTTAGATATAACTACTGTACTGTGTCAGATATAACTACTGTACTGTGTTAGATATAACTACTGTAACTGTGTTAGATATAACTACTGTACTGTGTTAGATATAACTACTGTACTGTGTTAGATATAACTACTGTAATGTGTTAGATATAACTACTGTAATGTGTTAGATATAACTACTGTAATGTGTTAGATATAACTACTGTAATGTGTTAGATATAACTACTGTACTGTGTGAGATATAACTACTGTACTGTGTTAGATATAACTACTGTACTGTGTTAGATATAACTACTGTACTGTGTTAGATATAACTACTGTACTGTGTTAGATATAACTACTGTACTGTGTTAGATATAACTACTGTACTGTGTTAGATATAACTACTGTACTGTGTTAGATATAACTACTGTACTGTGTTAGATATAACTACTCTGCTGTGTTAGATATAGCTACTGTACTGTGTTAGATATAACTACTGTAATGTTTAGATATAACTACTGTACTGTGTTAGATATAACTACTGTACTGTGTCAGTCATAACTACTGTACTGTGTTAGATATAACTACTGTACTGTGTTAGATATAACTACTGTACTGTGTTAGATATAACTACTGTACTGTGTTAGATATAACTACTGTACTGTGTTAGATATAACTACTGTACTGTGTTAGATATAACTACTGTAATGTGTTAGATATAACTACTGTACTGTGTTAGATATAACTACTGTACTGTGTCAGTCATAACTACTGTACTGTGTTAGATATAACTACTGTAATGTGTTAGATATAACTACTGTACTGTGTTAGATATAACTACTGTAATGTGTTAGATATAACTACTGTACTGTGTTAGATATAACTACTGTACTGTGTCAGTCATAACTACTGTACTGTGTTAGATATAACTACTGTACTGTGTTAGATATAACTACTGTACTGTGTTAGATATAACTACTGTACTGTGTTAGTATAACTACTGTACTGTGTTAGATATAACTACTGTACTGTGTTAGATATAACTACTGTACTGTGTCAGTATAACTACTGTACTGTGTTAGATATAACTACTGTACTGTGTCAGTATAACTACTGTACTGTGTTCAGATCATAACTACTGTACTGTGTCAGTCATAACTACTGTACTGTGTTAGATATAACTACTGTACTGTGTTCAGTCATAACTACTGTACTGTGTTAGATATAACTACTGTACTGTGTCAGTCATAACTACTGTACTGTGTTAGATATAACTACTGTACTGTGTCAGTCATAACTACTGTACTGTGTTAGATATAACTACTGTACTGTGTTAGATATAACTACTGTACTGTGTCAGATATAACTACTGTACTGTGTTAGATATAACTACTGTACTGTTAGATATAACTACTGTAATGTGTTAGATATAACTACTGTACTGTGTTAGATATAACTACTGTACTGTGTTAGATATAACTACTGTACTGTGTTAGATATAACTACTGTAATGTGTTAGATATAACTACTGTAATGTGTTAGATATAACTACTGTACTGTGTTAGATATAACTACTGTACTGTGTGTACTGTGTCATATAACTACTGTACTGTGTTAGATATAACTACTGTACTGTGTTAGATATAACTACTGTACTGTGTTAGATATAACTACTGTACTGTGTTAGATATAACTACTGTACTGTGTTAGATATAACTACTGTACTGTGTTAGATATAACTACTGTACTGTGTTAGATATAACTACTGTACTGTGTTAGATATAACTACTGTACTGTGTTAGATATAACTACTGTACTAGATCATAACTACTGTACTGTGTTAGATATAACTACTGTACTGTGTTAGATATAACTACTGTAATGTGTTAGATATAACTACTGTACTGTGTTAGATATAACTACTGTACTGTGTCAGTCATAACTACTGTACTGTGTTAGATATAACTACTGTACTGTAGATATAACTTGTACTGTGTTAGATATAACTACTGTACTGTGTTAGATATAACTACTGTACTGTGTTAGATATAACTACTGTACTGTGTTAGATATAACTACTGTACTGTGTTAGATATAACTACTGTAATGTGTTAGATATAACTACTGTACTGTGTTAGATATAACTACTGTACTGTGTTAGATATAACTACTGTACTGTGTCAGTCATAACTACTGTACTGTGTTAGATATAACTACTGTACTGTGTTAGATATAACTACTGTACTGTGTTAGATATAACTACTGTACTGTGTTAGATATAACTACTGTACTGTGTTAGATATAACTACTGTACTGTGTTAGATATAACTACTGTACTGTGTTAGATATAACTACTGTAATGTGTTAGATATAACTACTGTAATGTGTTAGATATAACTACTGTACTGTGTTAGATATAACTACTGTAATGTGTTAGATGTAACTACTGTAATGTGTTAGATATAACTACTGTACTGTGTTAGATATAACTACTGTAATGTGTTAGATATAACTACTGTACTGTGTTAGATATAACTACTGTACTGTGTTAGATGTAACTACTGTACTGTGTTAGATATAACTACTGTAATGTGTTAGATATAACTACTGTCATGTGTTAGATATAACTACTGTACTGTGTTAGATATTACTACTGTAATGTGTTAGATATAACTACTGTACTGTGTTAGATATAACTACTGTACTGTGTTAGATGTAACTACTGTTTTGTGTTAGATGTAACTACTGTACTGTGTTAGATGTAACTACTGTAATGTGTTAGATATAACTACTGTACTGTATCAGTCATAACTACTGTACTGTGTTAGATATAACTACTGTACTGTGTTAGATATAACTACTGTAATGTGTTAGATATAACTACTGTACTGTATCAGTCATAACTACTGTACTGTGTCAGTCATAACTACTGTACTGTATCAGTCATAACTACTGTACTGTGTTAGATGTAACTACTGTACTGTGTTAGATATAACTACTGTACTGTATCAGTCATAACTACTGTACTGTGTTAGATATAACTACTGTACTGTGTCAGTCATAACTACTGTACTGTGTTAGATATAACTACTGTACTGTGTTAGATATAACTACTGTACTGTGTTAGATATAACTACTGTACTGTGTTAGATATAACTACTGTACTGTGTCAGATATAACTACTGTACTGTGTTAGATATAACTACTGTACTGTGTCAGTCATAACTACTGTACTGTGTTAGATATAACTACTGTACTGTGTTAGATGTAACTACTGTACTGTGTTAGATATAACTACTGTACTGTATCAGTCATAACTACTGTACTGTGTTAGATATAACTACTGTACTGTGTCAGTCATAACTACTGTACTGTGTTAGATATAACTACTGTACTGTGTTAGATATAACTACTGTACTGTGTCAGTCATAACTACTGTACTGTGTTAGATATAACTACTGTACTGTGTATCAGTCATAACTACTGTACTGTGTTAGATATAACTACTGTACTGTGTCAGATATAACTACTGTACTGTGTTAGATATAATATAACTACTGTACTGTGTCAGTCATAACTACTGTACTGTGTTAGATATAACTACTGTACTGTATCAGTCATAACTACTGTACTGTGTTAGATATAACTACTGTACTGTGTCAGTCATAACTACTGTACTGTGTTAGATATAACTACTGTACTGTGTCAGTCATAACTACTGTACTGTGTTAGATATAACTACTGTACTGTGTTAGATATAACTACTGTACTGTGTTAGATATAACTACTGTACTGTGTTAGATATAACTACTGTACTGTGTTAGATATAACTACTGTACTGTGTTAGATATAACTACTGTAATGTGTTAGATATAACTACTGTACTGTGTCAGATATAACTACTGTACTGTGTTAGATATAACTACTGTAATGTGTTAGATATAACTACTGTACTGTGTCAGATATAACTACTGTACTGTGTTAGATATAACTACTGTACTGTGTTAGATATAACTACTGTAATGTGTTAGATATAACTACTGTACTGTGTCAGTCATAACTACTGTACTGTGTTAGATATAACTACTGTACTGTGTAGATATAACTACTGTAGTCAGATATAACTACTGTACTGTGTCAGTCATAACTACTGTACTGTGTTAGATATAACTACTGTACTGTGTCAGTCATAACTACTGTACTGTGTTAGATATAACTACTGTACTGTGTCAGTCATAACTACTGTACTGTGTTAGATATAACTACTGTACTGTGTCAGATATAACTACTGTACTGTGTTAGATATAACTACTGTACTGTGTTAGATATAACTACTGTACTGTGTTAGATATAACTACTGTACTGTGTTAGATATAACTACTGTACTGTAGATATAACTACTGTACTGTGTTAGATATAACTACTGTACTGTGTCAGTCATAACTACTGTACTGTGTGTAACTACTGTAGTCATCATAACTACTGTACTGTGTTAGATATAACTACTGTACTGTGTCAGTCATAACTACTGTACTGTGTTAGATATAACTACTGTAATGTGTTAGATATAACTACTGTACTGTGTGTAGATATAACTACTGTACTGTGTTAGATATAACTACTGTAACTGTGTTAGATATAACTACTGTACTGTGTTCAGATATAACTACTGTACTGTGTTAGATATAACTACTGTACTGTGTTAGATATAACTACTGTAATACTGTGTTAGATATAACTACTGTACTGTGTTAGATATAACTACTGTACTGTGTTAGATATAACTACTGTACTGTGTTAGATATAACTACTGTACTGTGTCAGATATAACTACTGTACTGTGTTAGATATAACTACTGTACTGTGTTAGATATAACTACTGTACTGTGTTAGATATAACTACTGTACTGTGTTAGATATAACTACTGTACTGTGTTAGATATAACTACTGTACTGTGTTAGATATAACTACTGTACTGTGTTAGATATAACTACTGTACTGTGTTAGATATAACTACTGTACTGTGTTAGATATAACTACTGTACTGTGTTAGATATAACTACTGTACTGTGTTAGATATAACTACTGTACTGTGTTAGATATAACTACTGTACTGTGTTAGATATAACTACTGATATAACTACTGTACTGTGTTAGATATAACTAGTCATAACTACTGTACTGTGTTAGATATAACTACTACTCAGTCATAACTACTGTACTGTTAGATATAACTACTGTACTGTGTCAGATATAACTACTGTACTGTGTTAGATATAACTACTGTACTGTGTTAGATATAACTACTGTACTGTGTCAGATATAACTACTGTACTGTGTTAGATATAACTACTGTACTGTGTTAGATATAACTACTGTACTGTGTTAGATATAACTACTGTACTGTGTTAGATATAACTACTCTGCTGTGTTAGATATAACTACTGTACTGTGTCAGTCATAACTACTGTACTGTGTTAGATATAACTACTGTACTGTGTCAGTTAGATATAACTACTGTACTGTGTTAGATATAACTACTCAGTAATGTGTTAGATATAACTACTGTACTGTGTCAGATATAACTACTGTACTGTGTTAGATATAACTACTGTAATGTGTTAGATATAACTACTGTACTGTGTCAGATATAACTACTGTACTGTGTTAGATATAACTACT